>NC_134359.1:60722893-60731684 GCF_048569485.1 Anomaloglossus baeobatrachus
GGAAGGATGGATGGGGACACATCCAGGGTGGGGACTATAGGAAGGATGGATGGGGGCACATCCAGGGTGGGGACTGTAGGAAGGATGGATGGGGGCACATCCAGGGTGGGGACTGTAGGAAGGATGGATGGGGGCACATCCAGGTTTGGGACTGTAGGAAGGATGGATGGGGGCACATCCAGGGTGGGGACTGTAGGAAGGATGGATGGGGGCACATCCAGGGTGGGGACTGAAGGAAGGATGGATGGGGGCACATCCAGGGTGGGGACTGAAGGAAGGATGGATGGGGGCACATCCAGGGTGGGGACTGTAGGAAGGATGGATGGGGACACATCCAGGGTGGGGACTATAGGAAGGATGGATGGGGGCACATCCAGGGTGGGGACTATAGGAAGGATGGATGGGGACACATCCAGGGTGGGGACTGAAGGAAGGATAGATGGGGGCACATCCAGGGTGGGGACTGTAGGAAGGATGGATGGGGGCACATCCAGGGTGGGGACTGTAGGAAGGATGGATGGGGGCACATCCAGGGTGGGGACTGTAGGAAGGATGGATGGGGGCACATCCAGGTTTGGGACTGTAGGAAGGATGGATGGGGGCACATCCAGGGTGGGGACTGTAGGAAGGATGGATGGGGGCACATCCAGGGTGGGGACTGTAGGAAGGATGTATGGGGGCACATCCAGGGTGGGGACTGTAGGAAGGATGGATGGGGGCACATCCAGGGTGGGGACTGAAGGAAGGATGGATGGGGGCACATCCAGGGTGGGGACTGTAGGAAGGATGGATGGGGACACATCCAGGGTGGGGACTGTAGGAAGGATGGATGGGGGCACATCCAGGGTGGGGACTGTAGGAAGGATGGATGTGGGCACATCCAGGGTGGGGACTGTGGGAAGGATGGATGAGGCACATCCAGGGTGGGGACTATAGGAAGGATGGATGGGGGCACATCCAGGGTAGGAACTGTAGGAAGGATGGATGGGGCACATCCAGGGTAGGAACTGTAGGAAGGATGGGGGCACATCCAGGTTGGGGACTGTAGGAAGGATGGATGGGGGCACATCCAGGTTTGGGACTGTAGGAAGGATGGATGGGGGCATATCCAGGGTGGGGACTGTAGGAAGTATGGATGGGGGCACATCCAGGGTAGGAACTGTAGGAAGGATGGATGGGGCACATCTAGGGTAGGAACTGTAGGAAGGATGGATGGGGCACATCCAGGGTAGGAACTGAAGGAAGGATGGGGGCACATCCAGGTTGGGGACTGTAGGAAGGATGGATGGGGGCACATCCAGGTTGGGGACTGTAGGAAGGATGGATGGGGGCACATCCAGGTTGAGGACTGTAGGAAGGATGGGGGCACATCCAGTGTGGAGACGGTAGGAAGGATGGATGGGGGCACATCCAGGGTAGGAACTGTAAGAAGGATGGATGGGGGCACATCCAGGGTAGGAACTGTAGGAAGGATGGGGGCACATCCAGGTTGGGGACTGTAGGAAGGATGGATGGGGGCACATCCAGGTTTGGGACTGTAGGAAGGATGGATGGGGGCATATCCAGGGTGGGGACTGTAGGAAGGATGGATGGGGGCACATCCAGGGTAGGAACTGTAGGAAGGATGGATGGGGCACATCTAGGGTAGGAACTGTAGGAAGGATGGATGGGGCACATCCAGGGTAGGAACTGAAGGAAGGATGGGGGCACATCCAGGTTGGGGACTGTAGGAAGGATGGATGGGGGCACATCCAGGTTGGGGACTGTAGGAAGGATGGATGGGGGCACATACAGGTTGGGGACTGTAGGAAGGATGGATGGGGGCACATCCAGGTTGAGGACTGTAGGAAGGATGGAGGCACATCCACTGTGGAGACGGTAGGAAGGATGGATGGGGGCACATCCAGGGTAGGAACTGTAGGAAGGATGGATGGGGGCACATCCAGGGTAGGAACTGTAGGAAGGATGGATGGGGGCACATCTAGGGTAGGAACTGTAGGAAGGATGGATGGGGGCACATCCAGGTTGGGGACTGTAGGAAGGATGGATGGGGGCACATCCAGTGTGGAGACTGTAGGAAGGATGGATGGGGGCACATCCAGTGTGGAGACTGTAGGAAGGATGGATGGGGGCACATCCAGGGTGGGAACTGTAGGAAGGATGGATGGGGGCACATCTAGGTTGGGGACTGTAGGAAAGACGGATGGGGGCACATCCAAAGTAGGAACTGTAGGAAGGATGGATGGGGGCACATCCAGGTTGGGGACTGTAGGAAGGATGGATGGGGGCACAACCAGGTTGGGGACTGTAGGAAGGATGGATGGGGGCACATCCAGTGTGGGGACTGTAGGAAGAATGGATGGGGGCACATCTAGGTTGGGGACTGTAGGAAAGACGGATGGGGGCACATCCAAAGTAGGAACTATAGGAAGGATGGATGGGGGCACATCCAGGTTGGGGACTGTAGGAAGGATGGGGGCACATCCAGTGTGGAGACTGTAGGAAGGATGGATGGGGGCACATCCAGGGTGGGGACTGTAGGAAGGATGGATGGGGGCACATCCAGGGTGGGGACTGTAGGAAGGATGGATGGGGGCACATCCAAAGTAGGAACTATAGGAAGGATGGATGGGGGCACATCCAGGTTGGGGACTGTAGGAAGGATGGGGGCACATCCAGTGTGGAGACTGTAGGAAGGATGGATGGGGGCACATCCAGGGTGGGGACTGTAGGAAGGATGGATGGGGGCACATCCAGGGTGGGGACTGTAGGAAGGATGGATGGGGGCACATCCAGGGTGAGCACTGTAAGAAGGATAGATGAGGGCACATCCAGGGTAGGAACTGTAGGAAGGATGGATTGGGGCACATCCAGGTTGGGGACTGTAGGAAGGATGGATGGGGGCACATCCAGTGTGGAGACTGTAGGAAGGATGGATGGGGGCACATCCAGGGTGGGAACTGTAGGAAGGATGGATAGGGGCACATCCAGGGTGGGAACTGTAGGAAGGATGATGGGGGCACATCCAGGGTGGGGACTATAGGAAGGATGGATGGGGGCATATCCAGGGTGGGGACTGTAGGAAGGATGGATGGGGGCACATCCAGTGTGGAGACTGTAGGAAGGATGGATGGGGGCACATCCAGTGTGGAGACTGTAGGAAGGATGGATGGGGGCACATCCAGTGTGGGAACTGTAGGAAGGATGGATGGGGGCACATCCAGGGTGGGAACTGTAGGAAGTATGGATGGGGGCACATCCAGTGTGGAGACTGTAGGAAGGATGGATGGGGGCACATCCAGGGTGGGAACTGTAGGAAGGATCGATAGGGGCACATCCAGGGTGGGAACTGTAGGAAGGATGATGGGGGCACATCCAGGGTGAGGACTGTAGGAAGGATGATGGGGGCACATCCAGGGTGGAGACTGTAGGAAGGATGGATGAGGGCACATCCAGGGTGGGAACTGTAGAAAGGATGGATGGGGGCATATCCAGGGTGGGGACTGTAGGAAGGATGGATGGGGGCACATCCAGGGTGGGAACTGTAGGAAGGATGGATGGGGGCACATCCAGGGTGGGAACTGTAGGAAGGATGGATGGGGGCACATCCAGTGTGGAGACAGTAGGAAGGATGGATGGGGGCACATCCAGGGTGGGGACTGTAGGAAGGATGGATGGGGGCACATCCAGGGTGGGAACTGTAGGAAGGATGGATGGGGGCACATCCAGGGTGGGAACTGTAGGAAGGATGGATGGGGGCACATCCAGTGTGGAGACAGTAGGAAGGATGGATGGGGGCACATCCAGGGTGGGAACTGTAGGAAGGATGGATGGGGGCACATCCAGGGTAGGAACTGTAGGAAGGATGATGGGGGCACATCCAGGGTGAGGACTGTAGGAAGGATGATGGGGGCACATCCAGGGTGAGGACTGTAGGAAGGATGATGGGGGCACATCCAGGGTGAGGACTGTAGGAAAGATGATGGGGGCACATCCAGGGTGGGGACTGTAGGAATGATGGCTGGGGCTATCTATCTATCTATCTATCTATCTATCTATCTATCTATCTATCTATCTATCTATAAGGAATTGGGTAATATCCCAGATAATAAGTACTTTATTAGCTAGTCACTGAGCTTTTAACAAGAATCAGAACTAATATACCTAAAAAAACTTTGGCTAAACCTCTTGTATATTTTAATTAACCGCCTATACAAATATTTGCTGTCTCTATATATTTATATAGGATTTGCTCTATATAAACTAATTCTACAACTTTTAAGGTCTTGAACAGCACTCTTGCAATCTGATAATAAGAGCCCATCTCTCCTGCTAACCTGTTATAATCCTCCCATGCTGTCTGCTAATCGGCGCAGTCCAGTCTGATGGGTGTCTCTGGTCAAAGCTTGGTGCCTCATCTGTCACTGTAATTGTCAACCTCCTGACTTGATTGTCTTGATTGTCGTCTCTGACATTATCAACAGTCTGTTCAAATCTTGCGCCTGCACGGTGCCGAACAAGGGCTGCGCAGGTCCAACAGACTCTATGGATGTAGATGGGGCAGAGAAGAACCGATGT
The DNA here is from genome assembly GCF_048569485.1 of Anomaloglossus baeobatrachus. Taxonomy (NCBI): domain Eukaryota; kingdom Metazoa; phylum Chordata; class Amphibia; order Anura; family Aromobatidae; genus Anomaloglossus; species Anomaloglossus baeobatrachus. The sequence continues at coordinate 60,727,472 of NC_134359.1, forward strand.
TTGACTGCACGGACACCCCAACATGTACAAACAGGGGTGTGACCGACCCTCTCCTTGAGCTGGATATTTCATCTAAATAGCTTTCTATGGCAGGGTGTTTACACTTGGATGTGATCGCTCGCTGGAATTTTCGCTCTACTATATTGGTGTTGGCAGCTCCTGCTTTTCCGGGGGTGGATCATCTGAGGTTCCCGTCTAATCACACAACAGCTGAATATACCTTTTTGCTATTTGGAATATTAGAGGATAGGATTGTCCCAATTGGGGTACACCTTGTTGCGTTGGGATGGCTTTATGCTTTTTTTTTTAATCAAAACAATGTGTACTAAGTACTCTATATTATTTATATGGACTATTACATTTTACTCTTTTTTTACAGTAGGGTATATATTATTTGTATGCTATTTTAGGTTTAGACTCTGTGAATGACGTCAGCCACATCAATTAGGACAGGAGGGCCGGCGATTGCGGGGACAGAGGAGACGCAGAGCACAGGCCAGTGACACCCATCGGACTGGATGATCGATTTTCTTATAAAAACGTGTGAATTCTCAAGATTCAGATTCATGATTTACACTTTTTTTTCTTTTTTTAAATAAGAAAAGCCATCAGCTCTTTTTTTCCCTCACTATTTTTGGAAAGAGAATCGGAAATTTGAATACCTGATTTTTCTTTTTTTATTTATTTCTGATACTTTTTGTAATAAAGCCTATGACTTTCTTCTTAATTTGGTTACACAAGAATATTTATTCTCTTATATAGCGCCATTAATTACACAGCGCTTTACATACATCATCATCACTGTCCCCATTGGGGCTCACAATCTAAACTCCCTGTCACTAGGTCTTTGGAGTGTGGGAGGAAACCGGAGAACCCGGAAGAAGCCCTCACAAACACGGGGAGAACATACAATCTCCTTGCAGATGGTGTCCTTGGTGGGATTTGAACCCAGGACCCCAGCGCTGCAAGACTGCAGTGCTAACCACTGAGCCACCATACTGCCCTATTGATCACAATATTCATATTTATACAGGGACGCTAATCTTTAAGACCTGTCTACATTATGTGCGGTTTTGCTGACCTGATCAAAGTTATCCAGAGCAGCGTGCAGATTTGCCAGCATCCCGGTTGGAGGTTCATTGGTAATTTTGATGGCATTTTCAAGGATTCCTTGAGGGATGATGTGTTCCTTGAGTGTCGGGGCTGGCTCAGCACTCATAAACACACGATAGTCAGGGTGACTTCCATCGCTGTACTTTTCTAATAGTTTTTCTAAAGTACTTAGCCATTTGGCTACCAGGTGAATATTCTGTAAACAAGACACAAGGTTATTTCAGTATTAGATTTTGCATTCATGGTTAAATTCATCCTCTTTTATACTGCCGAGATACACAGCTATGAAACACGTAAAGGGAATCTGTCAGCAGGTTTTTGCTATGTAAGCTGAATCCAGCATGCTGCAAGGGTTAACACAGAAAGTTCAGACATGCCTGTTTTGTCACAGTCCAATACTTTGTTTATCTGCTATGCTTGTTTAAGCACCAGGACCCTTATCATTATAGGACTAGAAACTCATGTGGAGATAAGTTCTGCATGCCCCCTGATGTGCTATATATATATATACAGGGCCGTATTTGCCACTAGGCACCCGTGGTCCGGTGCCTAGGGCGGCACGTTGCGGGGGGGCGGCACTTTCTGGCAGCAAAAAAAAAAAAAAAAAAAAAAAAAAAAAAATATATATAAATTTTTTTTTTTTTTTTTTTTTTTTTTAAACCATCCCCGCCCCCCGCCCCTCCCTCCGTTGCACTTCGCTGTGTTCTCGGGGGGGGGGGGGGGAAAGAGGGAGGAAAGGCGCACCTCTGTCTCTTTAAATACACGGAGGGCGCCAGGCATAGTGAGCTGATTAACCCCGGAAGTTCCAGTGCCTGCACTTCCGGGTCAGTCACTGCCCCGTGCTGCAGCATCCAATGCTGCAGACGACACACGCCGCGGAGGAGGACGCGACTGGAGCCAGCCAGCCAGAAGAGGATAATCAGCAGAGCAGAGCAGGGCAGCAGGCACCGGAGCAGGTATGCGTAAGGCAGAGCCTAGAATGTATGGGCACCTTACAATGCGTAAGGCAGAGCCTAGAATGTATGGGCACCTTACAGGTTAGTTGATGATCATTGCGATGCCTCTTTTTGGCTGGGGGGAGGCTGGGGAAAAGAGAGAGGCTGGGGGGAGGCTGGGAAAAGAGAGAGGCTGGGGGGAGGCTGGAAGAGAGAGAGGCTGAGGCTGGGGGGGAGGCTGGGAGGAGAGAGAGGCTGAGGCTGGGAGGAGAGAGAGGCTGAGGCTGGGGGGGAGAGAGAGGCTGAGGCTGGGGGGGAGGCTGGGGGGAGAGAGAGGCTGAGGCTGGGGGGAGAGAGAGGCTGAGGCTGGGGGGGGAGGCTGGGGGAGAGAGAGAGGCTGAGGCTGGGGGGAGAGAGAGGCTGAGGCTGGGGGGGAGGCTGGGGGGAGAGAGGCTGAGGCTGGGGGGGAGGCTGGGGGGGAGGCTGGGGGGAGAGAGAGGCTGAGGCTGGGGGGGAGGCTGGGGGGAGAGAGAGGCTGAGACTGGGGGGAGGCTGGGGGGAGAGAGAGGCTGAGGCTGGGGGGGAGGCTGGGGGAGAGAGAGCTGAGGCTGGGGGGAGAGAGAGGCTGAGGCTGGGGGGGAGGCTGGGGGGAAGGCTGGGGGGAGAGAGAGGCTGAGGCTGGGGGGAGGCTGGGGGGAGAGAGAGGCTGAGGCTGGGGGGGAGAGAGAGGCTGAGGCTGGGGGGAGGCTGGGGAGAGAGAGAGGCTGAGGCTGGGGGGAGAGAGGCTGGGGAGGGAGGCTGGGGAGAGAGAGGCTGAGGCTGGGGGGAGAGAGGCTGGGGGGAGAGAGAGGCTGAGGCTGGGGGAGAGAGGCTGGGGGGAGAGAGAGGCTGAGGCTGGGGGAGAGAGGCTGAGGCTGGGGGGGAGGCTGGGGGAGAGAGGCTGGGGGAGAGAGAGCTAGGGGAGGCTGGGGGGAGAGGAGGCTGGGGGGAGAGAGGCTGGGGGAGGCTGGGGGAGGAGGCTGGGGAGAGCTGGGGAGAGGCTGGGGAGAGGCTGGGGGGAGGCTGGGGAGAGAGGCTGGGGGAGGCTGGGGAGAGAGAGGCTGGGGGAGGCTGGGGGAGAGAGGCTGGGGGGGAGGCTGGGGGAGAGAGAGGCTGGGGGGAGGCTGGGAGAGAGGCTGGGGGAGGCTGGGGGAGAGGCTGGGGAGAGAGCTGAGGCTGGGGGAGAGAGGCTGGGGGGAGGCTGGGGGAGAGAGAGGCTGGGAGCTGGGGAGAGAGAGCTGGGGGAGGCTGGGGGAGAGAGAGGCTGGGAGGGGAGGCTGGGGGGAGAGGCTGGGGAGGAGAGGCTGGGGGGAGGCTGGGGGGACGAGAGAGGCTGGGGGAGGCTGGGGAGAGAGGCTGGGGGAGAGAGAGGCTGGGGGGGAGGCTGGGGGGAGAGAGAGGCTGGGGGGGAGGCTGGGGGGAGAGAGAGGCTGGGGGGAGGCTGGGGGAGAGAGAGGCTGGGGGGAGGCTGGGGAGAGGCTGGGAGAGAGAGAGGCTGGGGGGAGGCTGGGGGGAGAGAGAGGCTGGGGGGAGGCTGGGGGAGAGAGAGAGGGGAGCTGAGAGAGGCTGGGGGAGGCTGGGGCTGGGAAGAGAGAGGCTGGGGGCTGGGGAGAGGCTGGGGGGAGGAGAGCGGAGGGGAGGAGAGCTGGAGGAGCTGGGGGGAAGAGAGAGGCTGGGGGGAGGCTGGGGAGCTGGGAGAGAGAGGCTGGGGGAGGCTGGGGGGGAGGCTGGGGAGAGAGAGAGGCTGGGGGGAGCTGGGGGAGAGAGAGGCTGGGGGGAGGCTGGGGGAGAGAGAGGCTGGGGGAGCTGGAGGCTGGGGGGAGAGAGAGGCTGGGGAGCTGAGAGAGAGCTGGGGGAGGCTGGGGGGAGAGAGAGGCTGGGGGGAGAGAGAGGCTGGGGGGACTGAGAGAGGCTGGGGGGAGAGCTGAAGGGGAGAGAGAGCTGGGGGAGAGGCTGGGGGGAGAGAGAGGCTGGGGGAGCTGGGGGAGAGAGAGGCTGGGGGGAGGCTGGGGGAGAGCTGAGCTGGGGAGGCTGGGAGAGAGAGAGGCTAGGCGGGGGAGGCTGGGAGAGAGCTGAGGCTGGGGCGGAGAGAGAGGCTGAGCGGGGGGAGGCTGGGGAGAGAGAGG